>NW_022146409.1:1467694-1487694 GCF_002938485.1 Sitophilus oryzae
GTTAAAGCCCATTTGATCATAAAATAAAACCTTTTTATCATAAGGTATATTTGCTAATTATATCCGGAATCTATATACCCAGAAAAAAAAACAACTTAAAAGCAACAAAAGAAAATAATAAAAAATAGCAACAAAAAAATATTATAAAATTTATTATAAAAAATATTATAAAAATATAAAAAACAACTCTCCGTGTATGAATAATTGAGCCAACAATTTGTATTCCTACAAATTATATTCCCATTGATTTATTTCGATATGCTAGTTAATATACTCAGTATGGTTATAACAAATAATGAAAATTTATCCCATTAAATGTCAAAGATGTATTGAGAAAAAACAGCTACTAAAATAATACTATTATAAGCAATAAAATTATATTAAATTAAATATTTAAAATTCAGATTTAATTAAAATACAAGAATACATAAATGTAAAAGAATAATTATAATGCTAAAAGCCCTTATTGACATTTGCAAATAATTTTTTTTACATTTTAACTATAACAATACATTAATTAGTATTATATATAATTAATTACTTAAAACACCAAAAAAAAATGAAGAAAATTATATTAGGACGTACAAAACAAATGAAACAAAATTTATATAAACCGAATTTAAAAGTGTATGCAGTATCCTTGTATATGTAAGAATATATAAACAAGGGTAGAATGTAATTATTATTTTTTTTTAGAATAGAAGTATGTGTTATTTTAAATAAAATATATTTTTAATCTGAAATATAAATAAAAAATATAGGTAATAAAAACATGCCTATAATATAGAAATATTAATATTGTGAACAAATTAAATAAAGAAAACTACCAAATGATCAAAAAGGATAAATCGTAAAAAAATTAAACGTTTCATATTAAATCAAAAATGTGCTTAATTTAAACTTTAGAATATTTTAGAAAACTTTTGAAAACTTCCAACGATCACATTACAATTTTATACTAAGTTAATCAACAATGCTCTTAAAATCCGATTTTTTAAATATAATATTAACAAGTCTGAAAACAGAAATCTACAAGGAATTTTTATTAAATAAAAAAAAATATTTTTATTTAAATTTGTTCCACAAGATTACTTTTATAAGTTATATTTGGTACTTTTACAAATTATTTAGTTTAAATAAGAAATGAGAAAAGATGCTTTAATTTTCCTTTCAATGTGTTTCTAGAAATAATTTCACTAACCTTCCAAATAGTTCTTTTGATCACATTATAACTATACTCTCTATTAATTAATCACTATAACTAAACTTTAGCAAAAGTTTCAAGAAAATTAAAATCAGCAAGTCCGAAAAAAAAATTAAAAACTCCCTTTATTTTATAATTTACGCAACAAGTTTTACTAAACTATCGCGAAACAGAAAACTTCCCGATAAAGTCCGGTAAAGCGCGGCGTCTCTAAAGCAGCTCGGTCAGACCAGCAGAGCGATAGAGCGTCGACTGTAACGCGACTCTACGCTCCAATAGAGGCTCCCAACGGCGATGCTCCTCGGATCACCAAACCAAGCGCATCGTGTTTCGTTTTACGCAGGAGGAAGTCAGTGACTATTTCTCATTGCAGGAGAAACGTTTTATGAATTTTATAATTTATATCGATTTTTGAATTGTGGTAAATGGATTGTTGACCGCCTCCGCAACAAACCAACCTGATATCCCAACCGTGGCTGGATACGAAAGTCAATCTGTTTTCCAAAAATCAGCTTTTTACGTCAAGCGCTTTAAGCAGGATCGTGATTAATCAGTGACCAGATTTTTCAAAACACCCTGTATACATTTTTTAAAAATCTTAAAATATGTAAAAAAACAAAATAAAATATACGTGTTTAAGCGTTTTTTCGGAAACTTGACCGTTTTTTAAATAAAAACTATTGTAATATTTGAGGGCTGGTTTCACCCTCTTGGAACTGGAATTTCGAAAAATCCCTTCTTATCGAACCTCTACACCCTAGAATCAACCTGTATGCCAAAATTGAGCTTCTTACGTTGAGTGGTTTGAGCAGGATCGTGATTAATCAGTATGTCAGTCACTCAAGGATTTTATATATTAGTATAGATTTATTATAATTTTTTACAATTATATATCACCTCTATCTTTCATCAAAGACAAGTTAGTAATAAGAAGTTAACAATTTTCAGCATTTTTTTTCCAGTCGACACGGATTTGCCAAAGCGACGCGACAGTTAGAATTTATTAGAAAAGCTTTGAAGGTTCATTTAGAATCTTCAAACTGTTATTACTCTATCTACTATGCTAATGTATTCTAACAACTTAAGCGTATCGTAGGCAAAGGCTTAATTTAACTTAAACTAAACTTATTGTGTTGTAAATTTTTAGCTTAATATACAGGGTGATTCTTAAAGAAGTGCAAATATTTTCAGAGCTGGTGGATCGCGATAAAATAAACATATTTTCTCTTTGTCGTTTTTCAAATAAGTCCAAAATAACCGAGTTATTTTTCTTTTCGAAATAAAATGATTTTTTGTAAATTTTGAGAACCGCTGGATCTTTTTTGGGTTTTCTTTCTTGTAAATTTAATCTACTACCCATGTCTACTAACCATATTATTATCTTTTTTTCCTTATTTATAGGGTTATCTACTATTTTTACTTAACATATTTGCACTTAGTTATGAAATACTAATTATATATAAAACCTAAATGACAGAATCATTAAAGCAAGAAAAGTATAATTAAATATACGGTTAAAAACCATAATAAGAATACTATTAAAAAACTTTTACGCCCTAATGCTATTTAATTACTCTCATTAGCTTGTTTGCAATCCCTACCAGCATAAAACACAAAAATGAAGGTAATAATGAACAAAAAACTGCACCTCTGAAATAAATAAGGTAGAGCTATAATGTTAATGAGGCAAAGGAGAGAGAATAAAAATACATTAAAAAATCCTGATTTTCTGGATGAGGGATTTTAATTAAACAATTCTAATTTGGCTCTTTTTAGAGCTGTGCTTAAATAGTGAAAAATAAAAGTTCGCTCATTCAAAAGACTCTGTTTATTTATATAATAACACTAATCGTAAAAATAAATAAATGAATACAATTATTAAATTATAAAAATATCATATATATTATGAAGATATTATGTTTATTAACTAAAAATTAAAAAATCTCTAAAAAATTTTTCAAAAAATTTCAAATTTTATTTTTTTTTGCGAAAAAACCCTCGTAGACGTGTTTGTAGACGGTCGAAATATACTAATCCTAAAAATATTTGCACTTATTAAGACTCACCCTGTATAAACCAAAAATAATATACAGGTTGTTCCGTTTAAAAAAAATAAGAAAAATTATTTTATATTTTAGAAAATTTGACGTAGAATTTTGAACACCCTGTATGATTTAACATTACGATATTTATAGCGAAGTGTAGACCATATAAAGTAAACACCTAATATAGTTTTGATTTCAGGACAGTTACTTGTAATTGTAATAATTTTTTTAAAGGTCGTCCGAGAAAAAATATAGTTTCAGTTCAGTTTAAAAAAATATATTTTTTATTCATTTATTAATATCTCTGAAATTGTCGAAATACATTTTCTCATATCTTAGGAATATGTAAATTGGTATTAAAGGAAGCCAAAAATGTAGTAATATACAAGGTGTTCCATTAAAAAAATCATCCCTGTCCACTCACACTTTTCTGAATCACCTTCTAGAAGTTAAAAGATTTTCCTGAAATACATCCTCGTACATACTTTAGGTTTGCATTTAAACCATAGACTTAAAATAAAATATAGACTGAGCATCTCATTCATAAATAGCTGGAACATGCGGTCAGACACTGTCTTGTTATTGTTGTGTTATTGTTTTTGTTATTGTTTTAGGTTATAACGAGTGCGACACGAGCGATAGATAGGTTGTCTCTGTCGTAACGGTCGTTCCCTGACGACTCTGCCGAGTTTAAAAATTTAGAAGATGAACTTCGCTGCGAAACTAAAATTAGTTTTTAACGAATCTGATAGATTTTTTAATTCTCTTCAATTTTTACCTCATGAAGTTTTTCGCTAAAACGTACCGTTTTCGAGTTATTTACATGTTTTCCCAAAAAGTACCAAAATTCAAGATGGCGGCCGATTTTTTTTGATGGCGCACACACCCGACAAATGGGGACTTTTAGTATGTTAATAAGGGTTACTAAGACACACTCTTTTTTTTTAATGGTCGCAGCTTTTTAAAAATTTTTGCAATTTCAACATGGTGAATGTCATAACTGCACTGGGGTATATGAGGTTTTTTTTCGATAAAAAAAGTTGTTGAAAATCATGCATTTTCTTTTAAATTTTCCTCTATATTTTTCGAAAACTTTTTAGAACTGCCCGTTCACCGCAAATTTTCCCACGGTATAATTTCTTAATCTCTGATATTACCATAGTTACAGCTTTACTCTATGGTTCCGGCAATAAAAATGATGCAAATACAGAAGAAATCCGGTGGCTCTCAAAATTTTTTCAAAAAAATCATTTTTTTTTAATTTTCAAACTTAAATAACTAGGTTATTTTGGATTTATCTAAAAAATGGTAAAGAGAAAATATGTTTCTTTTATCGAGATCTACCAGCCCTGAAAATATTTGCACTTATTTAAGACTCACCCTGTATAGGAGCTACAGATGCCCGGAGTTATTATTACCGGACCCTGTACGGTTTACCTGTGAATTAAAATGAAACTCTCAATGTCATGTATCTTCTCCAATACTGTCTGTACTTTTGTGGGTTTTATTTATCGAAAAAATCCTCATTAAAAAATCATGATCTTCTGGACGAGATTTAACAGCCTGAACATCAAACAAAAGATATGATATACAAAATACCATGTGAATGTAAGAAATTTTTTATTGGCGTAACATCCAAACATGGGTTGAAGAACATGAAGAATAAGTAATTATAAAAGACGATTTCCGCAAGAGATTTGCCAGCATTCATACATACATACATATACATACATACATACATACAGCCGTTACTCGCTGACGAGTATTCAACACACATAAAGAAAATGGTCACGCAAGGCGTTTTCTTTCATGAGCTTTTCTGTGACTGAAAAGCCCGATACGTGATGTTATCTGCCTACCGCACTCCGGACATTCAAAAATCTCATTGCTTTGTTGCCTCTCTACTTTTTGGTTGCCGCTGTTAACTGAGTTTACAACCCTTCTCCATTGAGTTCTATTGTGAGCTGCTTTTTCCCACTCATTCTGCATGTTAATTCCCTTTAAATTTTCGTGGAAAATGTCCTTGTATCTTTTCAGTTGTCCACCCGGCCTCCTCTTACCGTCCACAAGCTCACCGTAAAGCAGAGATTTTGGTATGCGGTTTTCTTGCATTCTGCATACGTGACCAGCCCATCTTAAGCGGGATTTTGTGACCATGACTTCAATACTCTCGCAGTTAGATTTTTCAAGGACCGATACGTTTGAGACATGATGGAACCACCGGACTCTTAAGAGTTTTCTAAGGTGTCTCTGTTGCAACTTGTTCAATGCGTTCATGTGTCGGCAGTAAGGCACCCAGGTTTCGCTCCCATATATCATGGTGGGGATTATAATTGCTCTGGTATACTGCAAGTTTTGTTTTTGTACTCAAGTCATGATTGTAGAAAACCCTGTCTTTTAATTTCAGAATGCTCTTGAGGCGCTACTAATCCTGTGCTGAATTTCAGAGTCAATATTGGCCTTTTCCGAAATCAAACTGCCAAGGTCAGATGAATTCCGCCACATATTCGAATAGTTCTTCTCCGATTTTTATAGCATTGTTGTGATCTTCCGGGGAGTGCACATGATTTTAGTTTTGCCGATATTCAGCTTAAGGCCCAAAGCCTCGTATGCCCAGGTATATGTGTTCAACATTTCTTGTAATTGTTGTACCGTGTTTGCAACTAGAGCTGCAGTCGTCAGCGTATTGAAGTTCTGTGATAAATTTTGTACGTGTTTTTGCCCTGAGTCTTTTTATGTTGAACAGACCGCCGTCATATCTGTATCTAATGCCCAATCCTCTCTCCTGCAGTTTGCTGTCCACTATAATGGAGAGCGCTGCCATGAATATGTTGAATAGGAGAGGCGCTAAGACACATCCCTGCCTAACTCCTGTATTTGTTAGGAATGGGTCGCTCAGTGATCCATGATGTGACACTCTTGACTTGTTGTTGTTATGGAGGCTTTTTACACACTGTAAGAAATTTGTTGGGTACTCGAACTTTTCCATAATTGTCCAAAGCGCATCTCTGTTCACAGAGTCGAAAGGCTTTTGTTAGATCGATGAATGCAACATAAAGTTTAGACTGCTGCTCTTTTACTTTTCCTGTAGTTGACGGATGGAAAATATGGAATCGACGGTGCCGCGGTTGGTACGAAAACCCGTTTGCGATTCTGGAAGATTTTTTTCTATATGTGGGTGCAGGCGGTTTGACATTATTTTTGCAAGAATTTTTCCGCCGATAGCCAATAGCGAAATTCCCCGGTAATTTCCGCAGTCTGATGCACTTCCTTTGTTCTTAAATATATTCACTATATTCGCATTGCGAAAATCCTGAAGTACCTCTCCGCTTTCCCATACGACATCAAAGAGAGCCTTAAGATGACCAATAAGTTCTTTACTTGCACACTTATAGATTTCCGCCGGAATATCGTCACAGCCAGCTGATTTGTTGTTTTTAAGCTGTTTTATGGAGGTCTTTATTTCTTGTTCTGTTATTGGGATGTCTAATACATCGAGGCTGTTATACTGAGGTATTGTGTTTAATGCTTCCATATTGGGGTTGTTTTCTTGGTTAAGGATATGGCTGTAATGTTCTTTCCAGCGATTTGTAATTTGTTCTTCCTCTTTTAGAAGTTCGCCATTTTGAGCCATGATTGGGCAGCTTACCTTCTTAGTTGGGCCGTATACTTCTTTTACAGCCTCGAAGAATTTACGATAATCGTGCCAGCATTCATGGGACACAGACCACAGAGTATATTTTAACAATGCATTATAATGAAAAAAGCGACAACCTCAGACATCTGCAGAGTAACATATGCCTACCGCTTCTATAATTATTATTTATTTATTTATTTTTGTCATACGCTCCCAAAAACAGCTATTTTACGGACTCATTTCAGTCCGTAAAATGTTTCTTTTTCGGCCTAGGCCGTAAAGGTCGTCATGGCAACCTTTATGGACTAAAATGTCTAAATTCGTTATTTGGTTGTTTTATTTTGTCATTCGAAATTTGTCACAAAATCAC
Organism: Sitophilus oryzae; assembly: GCF_002938485.1. Classification (NCBI taxonomy): domain Eukaryota; kingdom Metazoa; phylum Arthropoda; class Insecta; order Coleoptera; family Curculionidae; genus Sitophilus; species Sitophilus oryzae. The sequence continues at coordinate 1,474,951 of NW_022146409.1, forward strand.
ATAAAATTATACATATATTTATAATTAAATTATTAAATACTAACAATATCAAAAGCTAAGTTATTTGTTTAAAGTAAGTACCTAGGTACCTATTTAAAAGAGGCTTTTAAATTAAAATATTCTTAAATTACAGTCACAAACATTCAAACCATCGTCAATTTGGTCGAAATATTCCATGCTGAGAGCAGTGTTAAGTGTTAAAGAAGATATTTATATTGACAAATTTCCAAAACTTATTGCTTTTTTGAAGAGGAATTCGGTTGGTTACGAGCCTAAAAAGTCTAAGGTTTTGTCCATAAAAGAGATCGGTGATTTTTTGGCCACGGCTAGTGATGAAACTTATTTACTTACTAAGGTAAGTTTGCGATAATGATTTTTAAAATATATAGATGGTTTCTTATTCCATTGTATTTGATTTTTAAATTATTAAATACTAACAATATCAAAAGCTAAGTTATTTGGAAAAATAAAAATGAAATGAACAATTTTGTGCATTTTGAAAACTTGCATCTGCAATCGAAACGACTCCTCCATTGGCAGGTAAATTTACTTTCTGATGAGGTGGAGTAAATGCGAACGATGATGTACTTGGTAATACATCCGTGGAAGTGGTCGCGATTTTCTTTTCCCCCATTAGCAGTTTGCAAACTTTCTTCTTTTTCTCAATAGATTCTTCTATGTAACCTTCGGCCACTGTGGACGACCTAAATAATTATTGTTGTTTAGAACAAGATCGGAAAATATTAAAATTTTTACCTCCAACCTCCTAGGCGTTTCAGCGATGTAAAATCCACATCTGCATCTGCAGCAAGAGTAGCAGAACTACGTCGGAAACAATGACCTGTATATTCGTTTGGGTTCGACAACTTTAAAAATGCTGCTACAATCGATGGCATCTTCCCAAATGAATGAATGCCGACTCGTTGCACGGTGCATTTTCCTTTACGATAAGAGATGAAGACATAATCATGTGGTACATTTTTTGGCCTAAGACAAGCATATTTTCTATACAACTCAACTGGATTGACAACGTTCCCTTCGTTCACCACCGGAAACACTCTTTTGATATTAGTTTTTGTATCCGCAAGGGTAACTAAAAGGCAGCTGTTGTCTTTTTCTATGATGTCTTGCACTCGTAGAGAGTACAATTCTTCTCTTCTACATGCTCACAAGGCCAATGACAAGAGCTACCTAAAAATCAAATACAATGGAATAAGAAACCATCTATATATTTTAAAAATCATTATCGCAAACTTACCTTAGTAAGTAAATAAGTTTCATCACTAGCCGTGGCCAAAAAATCACCGATCTCTTTTATGGACAAAACCTTAGACTTTTTTAGGCTCGTAACCAACCGAATTCCTCTTCAAAAAAGCAATAAGTTTTGGAAATTTGTCAATATAAATATCTTCTTTAACACTTAACACTGCTCTCAGCATGGAATATTTCGACCAAATTGACGATGGTTTGAATGTTTGTGACTGTAATTTAAGAATATTTTTTAATTTAAAAGCCTCTTTTAAATAGGTACCTAGGTACTTACTTTTTCGTGGAAATAATTTAGCAATACATCTTCATTTACAACGAATACGCCATTTTTGTCTTTCCATTCATTAAAAACATCATATTCTTTCTGGTAAATGGCACGAGACTTCACAGGAAGTAAATCCAACACGATTTCTTTGGCCTTATTAGCAATATGTTCGGGATTTTGGAACATTTTAAAATTGTTGATGAATTTGTGTGATTTTGTGACAAATTTCGAATGACATGTCAAAATGCGATGAAATAAACAAACTCGTTACTAAGATATGAATTTATAAGCCAACTTTTTCAAACATTATAATTTCAAATATGGAAAATTTGCAAATATGCGTTCTAAAAAACTGTAAAAAGCGTATGACAAAAAATAGTGTATGTAACACGTACCTAAATTATGTTTTTTAGGACTCATCTACTATTTCGGACTCGGCTAACGCCTCGTCCGCAAACAGTAATGATTCGTCCTAAAAAACATCATTTTAGGTACTAGTTACATAAATAGCTATTTTGTATCTATTATATAAACATAAAAATAACTAAAACAAACAAAAAAAATTATACAGAAAGAGTGTAAGCTTTTTGGTTTAATCTCATTAGATAATTGTGATCATGTATTGTATTTATTGTTTTTTAATATGTTTCTCGGCTTATTCCATTCGCCCCTATTCGGAAACAGGACGTTATAGGTGCATAGCAAGAGTTTGAGCGGTGGTGTGAGATCTGAGACCATTCCGGAGAATCTGATCCGACTAATTAGGTCTAATAAGGGTCTACTAGTCGGTTTTGTATGAACTTGATTGTTCCTTGGCAATCTTGTGCCATATTTATAAATCTATATGTAGCCCATCTCGCCTCTCTTTCCAAAAGAATTTAAATAGGCGATAAGTCGAGTAGAGTTTCAATAGCTTTTGATGGCGTGAAATGAAAGGCACCAGAGCATGCTGTTCGTTGTAATTTCGACAATTTTTTCTTTGTCGTTTCTTGGCTAGCTTTCTGTCGCCAAGCACCACACGTGATAATAGGTCTGAGGACTGTCACGTATAGCCAGTACATATTTTTGATGTTTAATCCCTAATTTCTTCCACAAATTCGGCGGCTTACCCACAGAGCATGACACGCCTTTTGAGTTTTTTTTTTCAGATGGGAGGTCCAGCTAAGTTTTTTCCAGGTATAACCTAGACACTAACTTCCTTCTCAAACGGAATTGTCTCACCAAGAAGAGTGAGCGGTTTCAATTTGTCTATTTTTCTTTTTCCGGTGAATTGCATGGTCACGGTTTTTGTAGGTTTAGACTTTTTGTTAGGGTACACAAAGGGTTTAACAAGGGATTTACACAAGTTGTTCCAGTGTGCACCAGCCGTGAATTGCATCTATAACTTCCTGTATCTTTGAGAAGATGTCCTCATGTAGTAATTATTGTTAGTTCAAACAGAACGCGTCAACGGTTTATAGTACACGTATCTGTTAATAAAAGTGTTCTTGAGTATAGAGTTGTATGGCAGGATATACCTTCTGAAACGTTAAGCATTTTTGTCGGTTAGCCAAATTTGTTTTACTAGGAAAACTCATCTGACAAGTTTTTATTTTTAAGACATAATATACGCTAAATACACACAGAGCAATGCAATGAACCAACCAAAATTCAAATTGATAAAAAAAAACATTGATTAAATTACAAAATTTACAAAATGGACTTTCAAAACAACGGTCAATTTTAATGTATGCATGCTGTAGTAATAACCTCATTTTATTATGTTACCTGATTTTTTTGCTGTATTAGGTATTAAATATCAATAAGATTTTTCTATATCAATCGTATGTAAGGAAAACTAAACACAAAAATTGTAAATTTACGTATATTAAGTGTCCTTTATTCCTCGACAGTATCTGTTTACTACTATTGATCTACAAAACCACCTCGGCTGTCCAGTTTCCATGTCAATAATCCGCTGCATTCCTCTTAAACCAACTGAAATGTATTTTGTCGCTGTTCGAGACTGTAACATGTGGTATGTTGGAACTTAACTTATTAGAACTTAACTTGTTTAACTACACAACTTCGGATTGAGTAGAGTAATTGAAAAAATATATGAGGAGAAACAGCTTGTATTGTTGATATAATGTAGGAAAATAGCACACGGGAATTTGTCAAGGCTATATTAGAGTTAACTTTTTTAACTGTTTAATTAATTAATTCCAATTTTCTTTTCAAATATTCCAAATTTTCAAAAAATAAATTTCGCGAAAAAACTCATAGACGTGTTTCTGAGATCAAAATATATCCCTAAATAAATATTTGCATTTATTTAAGACTCACTTGATATAAACACTCATTTGGGAAAACTTTTATCTCGTATTAGTTATATTTTTTGCATTATGTATTTTGATATCACTTGTTTATCTCCGTTATTTAAAAAGCAAAATTTATAATGAATGCAAAAATAAAAAGAACAAGAAACAAACAAAATATAATGGCCCAATACATTTAAGAAAGTAGTATGTAGTATATTTGAGAATGAATTTAATATTTGTATGATGCAGATATAATAAAGGGATATAACAAGCGTTCTTGGTGTGCTTTTGATATTCCACACATATTTCATTCAATTTTTATAGTTCAGAAACCTTCCGAATCTCTTCGGCAACTCTCCCGATATTGGAAAAAATTCATAAAAGAGAGCGAAATGACGAATTCACAAAGAGCTATAAAATTTTAAATTTAAGGGTTCCTTGAGGACACTCGAGAGGTTATATTGACGCAGTGATAAAACTGGTCATGTAACATTGAACTATTTTTATACATTCAGAACTATTTTATGTAGAGGGTTTCAAATTGCATCAGCTAATATTAACCAGTAGTAATAGTAATATATTGATAAACATATTAAAAAAAAATATATATTTTTCAGTTAATACTTATATCAAAGAATATACCTAGCTAGAAAAAGAATGGACTCTGCCATACTGAAAAATGGTCCTACAGAAGCGGCGCCATCTATTGAGTAGGGCTTGTTTTAAATGGATCGAAGCGCGGGCTTTTTAAATGAGCTTATTTATTGAATTTTGCTCTAAAATAATAAATTATTATTATATATATTATATTAAATTTTATTATTAAATCTTATTTTTTACACAAATTCAACAATACTAATAACAAGTATCGTTGTGATATGTAAAAAATAAGATTTAACAGTATAATTTATACAATTATTAAATAAAATTAAAGCCAAACATGTGTAATAAATAATAATAATGTGTAAATATTATTTATTATTTTAAGTTTTAAGTCAAATATTTAAACATCGTTTATTATAATAAAACAAGATCTACGTAATACGCCCAAAGTTTTGTAAATGGAGTAAATATAAATAGGTACTTAATTGATAAAAAATAAAAGACTTACATTATATTTTTAGGGCCACAAACAAAAGGAATTGTCTAATAAAAACACATATAACAAATTATAGTTTGAAAAACGTTTTGATAATCATTTTTGATGATTGGCGCTATGACAACGACTATATTTTTTGAGAATTTGACAATAGTATGACAATGGCCGTTGGAAACTATGGAAACTACAAAAATAAATCTGATTGAATGCCATCTGGCAATAACTAGTAGCAACTTCTTAACCTAAAAATTAATTGCACTACCACCTAGCGCCCGAGGCTGAAACTATTTTATTTGAAATTTCCGTGGAAACGGTGGAACCGTTTTTGCTATTTCACTTTCCGGCCCCTTATATGACATTATGAGAGGAATGTCTCTTTACCGAGAGGATATCTGACAGTGACGTTTGTTGCGTGTCATTTAAATTTACAAGTTTATTTTTCAGTTATTCTTTGAATGTCGTCTGTCGAAAGCTTTCTTGACTCGTTGGGCAGATTTTAATATTTATTATTGTGTTTATAAAGTCCCGTAACACGAAATTCCTACTTTAACAAATGTCCATTGACCCAGTATGAGTTCATATTAATAAATACCGGATGCGTCTCGAAAGTGACTCACTCCTATAACTTTTTTACTTTTTCATATAAAAAAAACGAGATTTTGTGTGTTAGTATATGACATAAATTAGGATTGATTGACGTATTCAATTCCTTTTGGTCACTTCCTGTTTCACCGGAAAAATGACTACAACTTTTAATTTCTAAATGGTTCCCTCAGTATTTGTTTTACTTTATTCGATAGAAAATGATGCTCTGAATAGAATGAAATACCATATGTCAACTTTTGATATTTTTTCATATGGTTTATTTGAAATTGTAACATGCGGTTCATAACGAAAATTTGATTCGAAATCAAATGTGTGGTACCAAATTATTCGTAAAAAATATTTTTTCCAGATATGCTACTGATACACTCTCGTTTCATTTGAAAAAATTGAGATATGATTAAAAATACGATTTGGGCATTTTTTAACCGGCCAGGACAAGGCACGAAAAACATTAGACGATCAAATCTATTTTTCTAAGGCTTCTTGAATAAAAATTAGTGTTTTTAACGTAAGCATGACACTCTAGATTGAAATTTAAAATACGAGTTTGGCGATGCCACATTCTATTCAGAGTGTCATTTTCTGTCGAAAGTGCTAAAGAGCTTTCTAGGCTAAAGTAAAAAAATACCAAGGGTTCCATTTAAAAATCAAAAGTTGGAGTAATTTCCGGTTAAACAGGAAGTGACCAAAAGCAATTGAATACATCAATCAATCCTAATTTATGTCATATACTAACATACCAAATCCCGTTTTTTATATGAAGAAATAAAAAAACTATAAAAAGTGATTATTTTCTTGGGTTGAGGTTCGTTAATAAATAATAAATTTAGTTTTTTTTTAAAACATCTTCTTGATGTTTCGCCCTTAATTTCGGGGCATCTTCAAAAGTTTTTATTGTCTTGAGATTTTTATTTTTTCAGCACTTTCAATGTTCGTGCTATTCAACAGGTCTTACTTTAATAATGAATTGAATAGCACGAACATTGAAAGTGCTGAAAAAATAAAAATCTCAAAACAATAAAAACTTTTGAAGATGCCCCGAAATTAAGGGCGAAACGTCAAGAAGATGTTTAAAAAAAAACTAAATTTATTATTTATTAACGAACCTCAACCCAAGAAAATAATCACTTTTTATAGTTAAGAAATGGTTCAAGAAAACTTACGCAGAAATAAAAAAAAGTTATAGGGGTGAGCCACTTTTGAGACGCACACGGTATAAACAATAAAATAAAAAATAGTTTGATCATCGAGTGAAAAAATAAAAAATAATTGTTAACAGTCCAATTAACTTGTGTAACTCGACTGGACTGTCCTTTTGCATAATCAACATACATAAATGATTTAAAAGTAACGACGAAACAAATTTTTAGGATAAAATAACTATTAGGTTTTATAACTATTAATTAATAACTATTTTTATAACGTATTTTTGGGTACTTTTAATTACAAGTTAGTTTTATAATGGAAGGAATTTGGCGTGTTACGTTTTTAATTACTTTCGGGGAATATCATACAATAAAATTAATACAATTTGAAATATTTTGGATATGGAAATTCGTTTATTTTGTAGTAAATAAATGTATAAAATTAATTAAATTATGAATTTTGGGGGCACCTCAAAACAAATTTAAAATTTTGCTTTGAAATATAAATGTGTTGTATAATTTAACATTTCAAATAGGAAATAATTGTAGAGGTTTTTTTTCTCTTTCTCAATAACTATTTTTTATATTTGGACAAAATGCAGATGTTAGCAATAGTAATGATATTTGAATTTTTTTCATTTAATTTTAATGACACATACCGTGTGCGTCTCAAAAGTGAGCCACTTTTAAGAGGCACCCTATTGATAATTTTTTTATTTCTTCAGATAAAATAACCAGATTTGGTATGTTAGTAGGTATATTACATATATTAGGATTAATTGACGAATTCAATTTTTTTAGATGACTTCCTGTTTTATCGGAAATGACTACAACTTTTAATTTTTGAATGGTACCCTCGGTATTTTTTTGCTTTATTCGATAGAAAATGACTCTCTAAATAGAATGACGTATAAGAAATAATAAAAGTTGACATATCATACGTAAATAGTTGGTTGTGTGGCGTGCGGTAGATCTCGGCAAAAATTGAGTGAACTAGTGGAACAACTTTTCGCTAGTAAGTGACTATATAATATACATACGTGTAGTAAACCGATCATTTATGAAATTCACTTAAATTAATTAAATTATATATTTTTCTTGCATTTTAGCTTTTATTATATTACTTGTCAAAGATTAGATGTCAAAGAATTTAGATACGTTAATTTGACTTACCTGCTTCAGTAGCGTATCGGATGTTTGTGTTAATAAATACTTATTATAACATCTATTTTTATTAGAATTATATATTTTTATAACAATTTTAATAACTACCAACATTTATTCACAACGTAAAATAAAACAACAAATTATTGAGTCTACCCCACGTCTACCCTACATCATAGTTTTACATTTTTTAAATAAAATTAGAACGACACTGATAAACCGGAATTTAAGTCGGCCATATTTGAGGCCCATCGCGGTGTACCTAAGATTTTTGATATGCTCCTTCCTTAGTCTTCTTATTCAAAGGAAGAAATAAAGTTTTTAACCTATTCTCGCTGTTAAAGTATCATTTAATCTACCGTTACGGTTAAAGTACTATTTTATCTGCTATTTTTGATAGATATAAGGCAATTTTAACAGTTGCTAAAAAACATTAATATTTTACTCACGAAAAATAAACTACCACGAGGGTTTTATCTGCATTATCAAGAAATCTGCTGCTATTGACTAAAAGATAAGGAAAAAAGTTTTGTGATTGAAGATTGGTTTATAAAATTTTTCCGATTAATCTCTAAAAACATTTTATTTTATTATTTAATTGATATCCAAAATAACAATGAAAATGTTTGATGTTGTTTTTAAGCCAATTTAAAGTAAAATTTGTCGTCTACGTTAACTTTAACTTAAATCAATTATTAAATAAATCTAAAATACAATATGATCTAGAAAAAGGAGTTAGCAAGGGCAATGAAATGAAGATCCCTGTCATTTTATATGTAAAAGTATGTGGCAAATGCCATCAATGTTCATTTCCAAGCCAATTGGACTCCAATTTTTTTTTCGATCATATGGTAGGATGCGGTTGTAACACTATAATATTATTGATATAGTTAAAAAGATCAGTTTTCACAACCATCATTTACAACATAACTACTTATTTTTAGGTCTTTTTGTATAATTCAAGACATTACTGATAAAAGCAACAGTTATTCTAATTTTCTTAACCCATTTAATTGCCAGACAAGAATAAACTTTAAATATTTATCAACTCTATAGCACTTTTACGTTTCCTCCGGGTAGCTAAATATTGCATTTTAAAATGAAGGAATGTTCTTTGGGGGTCTCTTAATGCCGATCATAAATTTCAGCGTAAGAAATAAAACTGAAAACAGAAGAAAGCCCGAGGCTAATGTTTAATACGATTTAACACGTTGTTTTTCAAACAGCTTTGGTAAATTTGTTTTCAGTTTTATTGAGAATGAATAACAGAAATAGGAATGCTGGAATTTATTACAGATTTGAAAATAAACTTCTAGAGTATGTTCCCGGATTCCCGTCATTACAAGAGGATATATTTTTTTGGTATTAATTGGCAATTTGAAAAAAATGCATTCTTCGTAAAATTTTTGTCTTGCTCTAGAACGGTTAATCCCGTTTATACTTTTCCAAACTTCCACACCGTTTTAATACAAACTTCCAAAAACGAATTTTTTTTTCAAACTTCAATACCTACCGAAAATTAAAATAAAAAACAATATGGGTGAAAAGAACGATGGTTAAAAAAGATGATTACTTTTTAAGTCCTATGATATAATTTTGATATCATTCTTTGATAGAAAGTCAATGTGAACCAGACCATTGTTTGAAATGATGAGTGGTATTACTCGGGTTGCTTTTAGATGATAGGTTTGCCTCATATCGAAGGCCAAGTCTTGATACTTCGAAATTTTTTCCCTTGCAGTTTTGACTACCTTGTGATCTAGTGGTACAGCTACGTCGATTAAATAGGCTTTCTTTTCGTTTTTATCTATCCAAACAATGTCCGGCTTATTATGAACTACTGATCTGTCGGTCTGTATTTGCGTATTCCAGTATACTTTATGATGTTCGTTTTCCTTTAATTCTTGTGGCCTGTATTCATAATATTTCTTTTCAGGGTTCTTGATTTTTAGGTACTTTAGCATTTCGAGGTGAATAATCTTTGCTATGTTATCATCTTTTTCCGTGTAGTGGACTGAAAAAGGAAGTGAAAGGAAGTGACCAAAAACAATTGAATACGTCAATCAATCCTAATTTATGTCGAATACTAACATACCAAATCTCGTTTTTTTATCTGAAAAATCTTTTAGTGAGCCACTATTGAGACGCACCCGGTATAAACGCTCAATGTGTAGATATTTTAGTTTAGTTTAAGCATCTGTTGATGCATGGTTAGCGACACGCGCGTCTAATGCAAAAGTAAGTGTTTTAGTGTATTGTGATGAATTAGTGTTTTATTTTGCTATTATCACACTTTAACCGCGGACCAAAATTGGAAAAATACCTTTACTTTGAAACGAAAAGAACTGCCTACCAACTTTTTATTAACATAGTTTAGTATGGGCCTCCCGGCGCCATTTTTAGTATTGAAAATACTTCTGGCCGCGTTTATATAGGGACCCATCTTTGAAAAAACGACATGCTCGAAGCCACACGAGTTCAATACACCTGCCTAATCAACTTGTCAACACGTAAGTCGATAGTTTAGACGGCGTTGATCATTGAAGGACGTTTGAGGACCGAAATGAGGTCTAATTAATTTATCAGTGTGTGTGTGTGTGTGTGTGTGTGTGTGTGGGCCAACCATTGTGGACTGAAAAAGGAAGTGAAAGGAAGTGACCAAAATAATTGAATACGTCAATCAATCCTAATTTATGTCGAATACCAACATACCAAATCTCGTTTTATTTATTTTGTTATTATCTTTATTAATTAGGGTTATTAAAAGAGTATGTTTTAAAAAGTTCAATGTAATGAATATATTAAGTTACCAATTTGCTTTTTTATAGCATATACCTGTTGGTATGGTAGGCTGTTAAGATCGGCAAAAAAAAAGTTTTTTCAATTTCACTCAAAATGAGTTATTTGGGTCATAAATGACCTAAATATAAAATATTTTCATGGTATCTGTTCGTTCATCGTCTGTCCGTCTGTGTATCTGTCCGTCTGTCCGTCTGTAACACGATAACTCAAAAACCGCTAAACCGATTTGAACCAAATTTGGCACAAAAATACTGTGGCACCCGAGAATCTGACCATTAGTTTTTGGTGGGGGTGGGGGGCTGGTAAGGGGATATGAGAGGGGGCTAAAAATTTAAAAAAATCGTAACTCCGAAATTACAGTAGCTAGCGAAACGCGGTTTTCAATTTAAGATTAGGAATGATATTTGCAACATAATTTGTAATAACATCAAAATCAGTCAAAGTCGCAGTTTTTGAGATATTCCATGTTTCCGTACTCCGTTTTTGAGAAAATCCGTGTGGAGAACTTCAAATCATCGGACGCGACCCCAGGTGGTGGATAGAGGGGAAATAACCGCGGACCAAAATTGGAAAAATTCCTTTACTTTGAAACTAAAAGAACTGCCTACCAACTTTTTATTAACATAGTTTAGTATGGGCCTCCCGGCGCCATTTTTAGTATTGAAAATACTTCTGGCCGCGTTTATATAGGACCCATCTTTGAAAAAACGACATGCTCGAAGCCACACGAGTTCAATAACCTGCCTAATCAACTTGTCAACACGTAAGTCGATAGTTTAGACGGCGTTGATCATTGAAGGACGTTTGAGGACCGAAATGAGGTCTAATTAATTTATCAGTGTGTGTGTGTGTGTGTGTGTGTGTGTGGGCCAACTATTGTGGACTGAAAAAGGAAGTGAAAGGAAGTGACCAAAAATAATTGAATACGTCAATCAATCCTAATTTATGTCGAATACTAACATACCAAATCTCGTTTTTTTATCTGAAAAATCTTTTAGTGAGCCACTACTGAGACGCACCCGGTATAAACGCTCAATGTGTAGATATTTTAGTTTAGTTTAAGCATCTGTTGATGCATGGTTAGCGACACGCGCGTCTAATGCAAAAGTAAGTGTTTTAGTGTATTGTGATGAATTAGTGTTTTATTTTGCTATTATCACACTTTCCGTAGCATTGAACTAAATTCATTTTCTTGTTTCTTTATTCAATATTTTAAAACAGATAATCTATCAAAGAATAAAACCGAAATCATACATTATTATTTTCATAGAAACTGGTTTTGATTTTTTGTCCCTGTTTTTTTTTAAATTTCTCAAAAACGATATGGAAATGTGGAAGAATATAAACTGGATTAACTATTTTAGAACAAGCATTTTTTTATAAATGATGAATTTTTGTCAAACTGTTAATAATAAAAGTTTTTCCTCTTTTAAAGACAATCCGGGGATATATTGTAGAAGAAATTATTCAAGATATATTTTTAGAGTTCTTTTATAAATGAATTTGTTTAAGTATCTCTAATCCCAGATCTAGACAATTTTGCTCAAGTAAATACATTTTATTGGCAAATTGGGGAAAACAAACAAATTTTATCCCTAAAATACGAGACATATATTTTTCATTAATTTCAATGTTCTTTCCTGATTAGTTGACATTAACGTATTGTTTTTTTTTTCCTTTATTTAATACCTCATTTCGGAATAGTCGAATTGTTTGTTTGTTTTGGTCCCACTCCTTCATTAATTTCAATTTATTTTGGCCAGAATTAGTATTCTAGAGACAACATGTTTATGCATCTATTTAATACCAAATTGTTTTATAGATATTTATAATTCCAGAAAGGCAATGTATGTTTATGTATGTTTAAAAATTGTCCTATAAATGCAAAACGGGAAATGATTTTGTGTTTACAAAAAAAGTATTCTTTTGTAGAAAAACGATTGGAAAAATTAATAATTTTCAAAAATATTACTTTTTTATAGTGAAAATAATTTTATGTTTAATTATTTTATTACTTATTGATTTATTTGAAATATAATTGAAGAACATTTCCATTTTATTTTTAACTGTTTGCATTCAATATTTTATTGCTTT